>NW_027068413.1:0-4034 GCF_032884065.1 Artemia franciscana
CCTTTAATCACATTCTTTACCATTTGCAATCATAAAATAGTCTAATATCTTCATTTTTTCAACATACGTAGCTATTACCCTCGAAAACTAAAACTTTTGAAATAGGAAAAGAGCCTTTAATCACATTCTTTACCATGTGCAATCATAAAATAGTCTAATATCTTCATTTTTTCAACATACGTAGCTATTACCCTCGAAAACTAAAACTTTTGAAATAGGAAAAGAGCCTTTAATCACATTCTTTACCATGTGCAATCATAAAATAGTCTAATATCTTCATTTTTTCAACATACGTAGCTATTACCCTCGAAAACTAAAACTTTTGAAATAGGAAAAGAGCCTTTAATCACATTCTTTACCATTTGCAATCATAAAATAGTCTAATATCTTCATTTTTTCAACATACGTAGCTATTACCCTCGAAAACTAAAACTTTTGAAATAGGAAAAGAGCCTTTAATCACATTCTTTACCATGTGCAATCATAAAATAGTCTAATATCTTCATTTTTTCAACATACGTAGCTATTACCCTCGAAAACTAAAACTTTTGAAATAGGAAAAGAGCCTTTAATCACATTCTTTACCATTTGCAATCATAAAATAGTCTAATATCTTCATTTTTTCAACATACGTAGCTATTACCCTCGAAAACTAAAACTTTTGAAATAGGAAAAGAGCCTTTAATCACATTCTTTACCATTTGCAATCATAAATAGTCTAATATCTTCATTTTTTCAACATACGTAGCTATTACCCTCGAAAACTAAAACTTTTGAAATAGGAAAAGAGCCTTTAATCACATTCTTTACCATTGCAATCATAAAATAGTCTAATATCTTCATTTTTTCAACATACGTAGCTATTACCCTCGAAAACTAAAACTTTTGAAATAGGAAAAGAGCCTTTAATCACATTCTTTACCATTTGCAATCATAAAATAGTCTAATATCTTCATTTTTTCAACATACGTAGCTATTACCCTCGAAAACTAAAACTTTTGAAATAGGAAAAGAGCCTTTAATCACATTCTTTACCATTTGCAATCATAAAATAGTCTTCATTTTTTCAACATACGTAGCTATTACCCTCGAAAACTAAAACTTTTGAAATAGGAAAAGAGCCTTTAATCACATTCTTTACCATTTGCAATCATAAAATAGTCTAATATCTTCATTTTTTCAACATACGTAGCTATTACCCTCGAAAACTAAAACTTTTGAAATAGGAAAAGAGCCTTTAATCACATTCTTTACCATGTGCAATCATAAAATAGTCTAATATCTTCATTTTTTCAACATACGTAGCTATTACCCTCGAAAACTAAAACTTTTGAAATAGGAAAAGAGCCTTTAATCACATTCTTTACCATGTGCAATCATAAAATAGTCTAATATCTTCATTTTTTCAACATACGTAGCTATTACCCTCGAAAACTAAAACTTTTGAAATAGGAAAAGAGCCTTTAATCACATTCTTTACCATGTGCAATCATAAAATAGTCTAATATCTTCATTTTTTCAACATACGTAGCTATTACCCTCGAAAACTAAAACTTTTGAAATAGGAAAAGAGCCTTTAATCACATTCTTTACCATTTGCAATCATAAAATAGTCTAATATCTTCATTTTTTCAACATACGTAGCTATTACCCTCGAAAACTAAAACTTTTGAAATAGGAAAAGAGCCTTTAATCACATTCTTTACCATTGCAATCATAAAATAGTCTAATATCTTCATTTTTTCAACATACGTAGCTATTACCCTCGAAAACTAAAACTTTTGAAATAGGAAAAGAGCCTTTAATCACATTCTTTACCATTTGCAATCATAAAATAGTCTAATATCTTCATTTTTTCAACATACGTAGCTATTACCCTCGAAAACTAAAACTTTTGAAATAGGAAAAGAGCCTTTAATCACATTCTTTACCATTTGCAATCATAAAATAGTCTAATATCTTCATTTTTTCAACATACGTAGCTATTACCCTCGAAAACTAAAACTTTTGAAATAGGAAAAGAGCCTTTAATCACATTCTTTACCATTTGCAATCATAAAATAGTCTAATATCTTCATTTTTTCAACATACGTAGCTATTACCCTCGAAAACTAAAACTTTTGAAATAGGAAAAGAGCCTTTAATCACATTCTTTACCATGTGCAATCATAAAATAGTCTAATATCTTCATTTTTTCAACATACGTAGCTATTACCCTCGAAAACTAAAACTTTTGAAATAGGAAAAGAGCCTTTAATCACATTCTTTACCATTTGCAATCATAAAATAGTCTAATATCTTCATTTTTTCAACATACGTAGCTATTACCCTCGAAAACTAAAACTTTTGAAATAGGAAAAGAGCCTTTAATCACATTCTTTACCATGTGCAATCATAAAATAGTCTAATATCTTCATTTTTTCAACATACGTAGCTATTACCCTCGAAAACTAAAACTTTTGAAATAGGAAAAGAGCCTTAATCACATTCTTTACCATGTGCAATCATAAAATAGTCTAATATCTTCATTTTTTCAACATACGTAGCTATTACCCTCGAAAACTAAAACTTTTGAAATAGGAAAAGAGCCTTTAATCACATTCTTTACCATTTGTCTAATATCTTCATTTTTTCAACATACGTAGCTATTACCCTCGAAAACTAAAACTTTTGAAATAGGAAAAGAGCCTTTAATCACATTCTTTACCATTTGTCTAATATCTTCATTTTTTCAACATACGTAGCTATTACCCTCGAAAACTAAAACTTTTGAAATAGGAAAAGAGCCTTTAATCACATTCTTTACCATGTGCAATCATAAAATAGTCTAATATCTTCATTTTTTCAACATACGTAGCTATTACCCTCGAAAACTAAAACTTTTGAAATAGGAAAAGAGCCTTTAATCACATTCTTTACCATGTGCAATCATAAAATAGTCTAATATCTTCATTTTTTCAACATACGTAGCTATTACCCTCGAAAACTAAAACTTTTGAAATAGGAAAAGAGCCTTTAATCACATTCTTTACCATTGCAATCATAAATAGTCTAATATCTTCATTTTTTCAACATACGTAGCTATTACCCTCGAAAACTAAAACTTTTGAAATAGGAAAAGAGCCTTTAATCACATTCTTTACCATTGCAATCATAAAATAGTCTAATATCTTCATTTTTTCAACATACGTAGCTATTACCCTCGAAAACTAAAACTTTTGAAATAGGAAAAGAGCCTTTAATCACATTCTTTACCATGTGCAATCATAAAATAGTCTAATATCTTCATTTTTTCAACATACGTAGCTATTACCCTCGAAAACTAAAACTTTTGAAATAGGAAAAGAGCCTTTAATCACATTCTTTACCATGTGCAATCATAAAATAGTCTAATATCTTCATTTTTTCAACATACGTAGCTATTACCCTCGAAAACTAAAACTTTTGAAATAGGAAAAGAGCCTTTAATCACATTCTTTACCATTGCAATCATAAAATAGTCTAATATCTTCATTTTTTCAACATACGTAGCTATTACCCTCGAAAACTAAAACTTTTGAAATAGGAAAAGAGCCTTAAATCACATTCTTTACCATGTGCAATCATAAAATAGTCTAATATCTTCATTTTTTCAACATACGTAGCTATTACCCTCGAAAACTAAAACTTTTGAAATAGGAAAAGAGCCTTTAATCACATTCTTTACCATTTGTCTAATATCTTCATTTTTTCAACATACGTAGCTATTACCCTCGAAAACTAAAACTTTTGAAATAGGAAAAGAGCCTTTAATCACATTCTTTACCATGTGCAATCATAAAATTGTCTAATATCTTCATTTTTTCACATACGTAGCTATTACCCTCGAAAACTAAAACTTTTGAAATAGGAAAAGAGCCTTTAATCACATTCTTTACCATTTGCAATCATAAAATAGTCTAATATCTTCATTTTTTCAACATACGTAGCTATTACCCTCGAAAACTAAAACTTTTGAAATAGGAAAAGAGCCTTTAATCACATTCTTTACCATT
>NW_027068414.1:0-4047 GCF_032884065.1 Artemia franciscana
TTCCACAGACCTAGCTATTACCTTCGAAAACTAAAACTTTTGAAATACGAAAAGAGCCTTTAATCACATTCTTTACCATTTGCAATCATAAAATAGTCTAATATCTTCATTTTTTCAACAGACGTAGCTATTACCCTCGAAAACTAAAACTTATGAAATAGGAAAAAAGCCTTTAATCACATTCTTTACCATGTGCAATCATGAAATAGTCTAATGTCTTCAATTTTTCAACATACGTAGCTATTACCCTCGAAAACTAAAACTTTTGAAATAGGAAAAGAGCCTTTAATCACATTCTTTATCATTTGCAATCATAAAATAGTCTAATATCTTCATTTTTTCAACATACGTAGCTATTACCCTCGAAAATTAAAACTTTTGAAATAGGAAAAGAGCGTTTAATCACATTCTTTACCATGTGCAATCATAAAATAGTCTAATATATTCATTTTTTCAACATACGTAGCTATTACCCTCGAAAACTAAAACTTTTGAAATAGGAAAAGAGCCTTTAATCACATTCTTTACCATATGCAATCATAAAATAGTCTAATATATTCATTTTTTCAACATACGTAGCTATTACCCTCGAAAACTAAAACTGTTGAAATAGGAAAAGAGCCTTTAATCACATTCTTTACCATATGCAATCATAAAATAGTCTAATATCTTCTTTTTTTCAACATACGTAGCTATTACCCTCGAAATGTAAAACTTTTGAAATAGGAAAAGAGCCTTTAATCACATTCTTCACCATGTGCAATCATAAAATAGTCTAATATCTTCATTTTTTCAACAGACCTAGCTATTACCCTCGAATACTAAAACTTTTGAAATTGGAAAAGAGCCTTTAATCACATTCTTTACCATGTGCAATCATAAAATTGTATAATATCTTCATTTTTTCAACATACGTAGCTATTACCCTCGAAAACTAAAACTTTTGAAATAGGAAAAGAGCCTTTAATCACATTCTTTACCATGTGCAATCATAAAATAGTCTAATATCTTCATTTTTTCAACATACGTAGCTATTACCCTCAAAAACTAAAACTTTTGAAATAGGAAAAGAGCCTCTAATCACATTCTTTACCATTTGCAATCATAAAATAGTCTAATATCTTCATTTTTTCAACATACGTAGCTATTACCCTCGAAAACTAAAACTTTTGAAATAGGAAAAGAGCCTTTAATCACATTCTTTACCATGTGCAATCATAAAATTGTCTAATATCTTCATTTTTTCAACATAGGTAGCTATTACCCTCAAAAACTATAACTTTTGACATAGGAAAAGAGCCTTTAATCACATTCTTTACCATTTGCAATCATAAAATAGTCTAATATCTTAATTTTTTCAACATACGTAGCTATTACCCTCGAAAACTAAAACTTTTGAAAAAGGAAAAGAGCCTTTAATCACATTCTTTACCATGTGCAATCATAAAATAGTCTAATATCTTCATTTTTTCAGCCTACGTAGCTATTACCCTCGAAAACTAAAACTTTTGAAATAGGAAAAGAGCCTTTAATCACATTCTTTACCATGTGCAATCATAAAATAGTCTAATATCTTCATTTTTTCAACATACGTAGCTATTACCCTCGAAAACTAAAACTTTTGAAATAGGAAAAGAGCCTTTAATCACATTCTTTACCATTGGCAATGATAAAATAGTCTAATATCTTCATTTTTTCAACATACGTAGCTATTACCCTCAAAAACTAAAACTTTTGAAATAGGAAAAGAGCCTTTAATCACATGCTTTACCATTTGCAATCATAAAATAGTCTAATATCTTCATTTTTTCAACATACGTAGCTATTACCCTCAAAAACTAAAACTTTTGAAATAGGAAAAGAGCCTTTAATCACATTCTTTACCATTTGCAATCATAAAATAGTCTAATATCTTCATTTTTTCAACATACGTAGTTATTATACTCGAAAACTAAAACTTTTGACATAGGAAAAGAGCCTTTAATCACATTCTTTACCATTTGCAATCATAAAATAGTCTAATATCTTCATTTTTTCAACATACGTAGTTATTATCCTCGAAAACTAAAACTTTTGACATAGGAAAAGAGCCTTTAATCACATTCTTTACCATTTGCAATCATAAAATAGTCTAATATCTTCATTTTTTCAACATACGTAGCTATTACCCTCGAAAACTAAAACTTTTGAAATAGGAAAAGAGCCGTTAATCACATTCTTTACCATGTGCAATCATAAAATAGTCTAATATCTTCATTTTTTCAGCATACGTAGCTATTACCCTCGAAAACTAAAACTTTTGAAATAGGAAAAGAGCCTTTAATCACATTCTTTACCATGTACAATCATAAAATTGTCTAATATCTTCATTTTTTCAACATACGTAGCTATTACCCTCAAAAACTAAAACTTTTGAAATAGGAAAAGAGCCTTTAATCACATTCTTTACCATGTGCAATCATAAAATAGTCTAATATCTTCATTTTTTCCACAGACCTAGCTATTACCTTCGAAAACTAAAACTTTTGAAATAGGAAAAGAGCCTTTAATCACATTCTTTACCATGTGCA
The DNA here is from genome assembly GCF_032884065.1 of Artemia franciscana. Lineage (NCBI taxonomy): Eukaryota > Metazoa > Arthropoda > Branchiopoda > Anostraca > Artemiidae > Artemia > Artemia franciscana. The sequence goes on from NW_027068414.1 coordinate 2,571, forward strand.
ATCATAAAATAGTCTAATATATTCATTTTTTCAACATACGTAGCTATTACCCTCGAAAACTAAAACTTTTGAAATAGGAAAAGAGCCTTTAATCACATTCTTTACCATATGCAATCATAAAATAGTCTAATATATTCATTTTTTCAACATACGTAGCTATTACCCTCGAAAACTAAAACTTTTGAAATAGGAAAAGAGCCTTTAATCACATTCTTTACCATATGCAATCATAAAATAGTCTAATATCTTCTTTTTTTCAACATACGTAGCTATTACCCTCGAAATGTAAAACTTTTGAAATAGGAAAAGAGCCTTTAATCACATTCTTCACCATGTGCAATCATAAAATAGTCTAATATCTTCATTTTTTCAACAGACCTAGCTATTACCCTCGAATACTAAAACTTTTGAAATTGGAAAAGAGCCTTTAATCACATTCTTTACCATGTGCAATCATAAAATTGTATAATATCTTCATTTTTTCAACATACGTAGCTATTACCCTCGAAAACTAAAACTTTTGAAATAGGAAAAGAGCCTTTAATCACATTCTTTACCATGTGCAATCATAAAATAGTCTAATATCTTCATTTTTTCAACATACGTAGCTATTACCCTCAAAAACTAAAACTTTTGAAAAAGGAAAAGAGCCTTTAATCACATTCTTTACCATGTGCAATCATAAAATAGTCTAATATCTTCATTTTTTCAGCATACGTAGCTATTACCCTCGAAAACTAAAACTTTTGAAATAGGAAAAGAGCCTTTAATCACATTCTTTACCATGTGCAATCATAAAATAGTCTAATATCTTCATTTTTTCAACATACGTAGCTATTACCCTCGAAAACTAAAACTTTTGACATAGGAAAAGAGCCTTTAATCACATTCTTTACCATTTGCAATCATAAAATAGTCTAATATCTTCATTTTTTCAACATACGTAGCTATTACCCTCGAAAACTAAAACTTTTGAAATAGGAAAAGAGCCGTTAATCACATTCTTTACCATGTGCAATCATAAAATAGTCTAATATCTTCATTTTTTCAGCATACGTAGCTATTACCCTCGAAAACTAAAACTTTTGAAATAGGAAAAGAGCCTTTAATCACATTCTTTACCATGTACAATCATAAAATTGTCTAATATCTTCATTTTTTCAACATACGTAGCTATTACCCTCAAAAACTAAAACTTTTGAAATAGGAAAAGAGCCTTTAATCACATTCTTTACCATGTGCAATCATAAAATAGTCTAATATCTTCATTTTTTCCACAGACCTAGCTATTACCTTCGAAAACTAAAACTTTTGAATTAGGAAAAGAGCCTTTAATCACATTCTTTACCATGTGCAATCATAAAATAGTCTAATATCTTCATTTTTTTCAACATACGTAGCTATTACCCTCGAAAACTAAAACTTTTGAAATAGGAAAAGAGCCTTTAATCACATGCTTTACCATGTGCAATCATAA
>NW_027068415.1:0-4026 GCF_032884065.1 Artemia franciscana
CAAGTTTTACGTAGTTAAAAACATATATATATATATATCTATCTATATAAAAATAAGTTGTCTGTCTGTGGATGGGTCAGGTGACGTCACCTGAAAAAACTGGATCAGGTGACGTCAAAACTGAAAAAACTAAAAAAAGGCAAAAACTACAAAAAACTAAAAACTAATAAAAAAAATAAAAAAGCTAAAAAACTAAAAAAACTAAAAAAAGGCAAAAACTACAAAAAAAACTAAAAACTAATAAAAAAGCTAAAAAACTAAAAAAACTAAAAAAAAGGCAAAAACTACAAAAAAAACTAAAAACTAATAAAAAAAATAAAAAAGCTAAAAAACTAAAAAAACTAAAAAAACTAAAAAAAGATAAAAAACTAAAAAAACTAAAATCTAAAAAAAACTAAAAAAAGGAAAAAACTGAAAAATAAGCTAAAATAAAGGTAAAAACCAATAAAAAACTAAAAAAAAACTGAAAAAACTAAAAAAAGGCAAAAACTACAAAAAAAACTAAAAACTAATAAAAAAGGTAAAAAAGCTAAAAAACTAAAAAAACTAAAAAAACTAAAAAAAGGTAAAAAACTAAAAAAAATAAAAAATAAAAAAAAAATAAAAAAAAGGAAAAAACTGAAAAATAAGCTAAAATAAAGGTAAAAACCAATAAAAAACTAAAAAGGAAAAAACTAAAAAAAATTTTCATCTAAAAAACTAAAAAAAACTAAAAAAGGTAAAAACTAAAAGAAGACCAGGACATAAGTAAAAAAAAAAACTATCTATATATATAAAAATAAGTTGTCTGTGGATCTGTGGATCGTGGATCAGGTGGCATCACCTGAAAAAACTGGATCAGGTGACGTCAAAACTGAAAAAACTAAAAAAAGGCAAAAACTACAAAAAAAACTAAAAACTAATAAAAAAATAAAAAAGCTAAAAAACTAAAAAAAACTAAAAAAAGGCAAAAACTACAAAAAAAAACTAAAAACTAATAAAAAAGCTAAAAAACTAAAAAAACTAAAAAAAAGGCAAAAACTACAAAAAAACTAAAAACTAATAAAAAAATAAAAAAGCTAAAAAACTAAAAAAACTAAAAAAACTAAAAAAAGTAAAAAACTAAAAAAACTAAAAACTAAAAAAAACTAAAAAAAAAAGGAAAAAACTGAAAAATAAGCTAAAATAAAGGTAAAAACCAATAAAAAACTAAAATAAAAAACTGAAAAAACTAAAAAAAGGCAAAAACTACAAAAAAACTAAAAACTAATAAAAAAAGTAAAAAAGCTAAAAAACTAAAAAAACTAAAAAAACTAAAAAAACTAAAAAATCTAAAAATCTAAATAAACTAAAAAAGAAAAAAAAAGGAAAAAAATAAAGGAGAAAAACAAAACTAAAAAACGAATGTATATACAGACCGGTACACCGGGATACAAATGACGACCGGGACACAGGGAATATAAATGACGACCGGGACACAGGGACACAACTACAACGGGGACACCGGGGGAAACAGGGGGATATAAATGACGACCGGGACAAAAAAACTAAAAAGAAAAAAAAACTAAAAACTAATAAAAAAACTAAAAAATCTAAAAATCTAAATAAGCTAAAAAAGAAAAAAAAGGAAAAAAATAAAGGAGAAAAACAAAACTAAAAAACGAATGTATATACAGACCGGGACACCGGGATACAAATGACGACCGGGACACAGGGAATATAAATGACGACCGGGACACAGGGACACAACTACAACGGGGACACCGGGGGAAACAGGGGGATGTAAATGACGACCGGGACACCGGGACAGGGAATGGTCGATTAGCAATCACCATCAACAAAGCTCAAGGGCAATCATTAGAATCATGAGGTATAGATCTGAATACAGATTGTTTTCCCATGGACCATTATATGTTGCATGTTCAAGAGTCGGTAAACCTGACAATCTATTTATATGCAAAGACAATGGGACAGCAAAGAATGTTGTATATTCGCAAGTTTTACGTAGTTAAAACCATATATATATATATATTTATATATATATATATATATATATATATATATATATATATATATATATATATATATATATATATATATATATATATATATATATATATCTATATTCACAGGTGGGACATAGGGACACAACTACAATGGCGCGTAACTATTATGGCGCGTAACGACTTACGCGCGCGGGGGGGCTTGGGGGGGCGCGAAGCGCCCCCACCAACTAGGTGTTGGGGTGGCGCGAAGCGCCACCCCAACAGCTAGTATATATATATATATATATATCTATATATATATATATATATATATATATATATATATATATATATATATATATCTATATATATAAAAATAAGTTGTCTGTCTGTCTGTGGATGTGTGGATCAGGTGACGTCACCTGAAAAAACTGGATCAGGTGACGTCAAAACTGAAAAAACTAAAAAAAGGCAAAAACTACAAAAAAACTAAAAACTAATAAAAAAAATAAAAAAGCTAAAAAACTAAAAAAACTAAAAAAAGGCAAAAACTACAAAAAAAACTAAAAACTAATAAAAAAGCTAAAAAACTAAAAAAACTAAAAAAAGGCAAAAACTACAAAAAAAAACTAAAAACTAATAAAAAAAATAAAAAAGCTAAAAACTAAAAAAACTAAAAAAAGGTAAAAAACTAAAAAAACTAAAAACTAAAAAAAACTAAAAAAAAAGGAAAAAACTGAAAAATAAGCTAAAATAAAGGTAAAAACCAATAAAAAATTAAAAAAAACTGAAAAAACTAAAAAAAGGCAACAACTACAAAAAAAAACTAAAAACTAATAAAAAAAGTAAAAAAGCTAAAAAACTAAAAAAACTAAAAAAACTAAAAAAAGGTAAAAAACTAAACAAAATAAAAATAAAAAATCTAAAAAAAAAGGAAAAAACTGAAAAATAAGCTAAAATAAAGGTAAAAACCAATAAAAAACTAAAAAGAAAAAAAGGAAAAAACTAAAAAAAATTTTCATCTAAAAAACTAAAAAAAACTAAAAAAGGTAAAAACTAAAAGAACTAAAAAATAAAAAAATAAATGACGAAACTCAAAGAGAAAGCGACCAGGACAAAAGGAATGTTCGATTAGCAATCAACAAAGCACCGGGACACAGGGAGTATAAATGACGACCAGGACATAAGTAAAAAAAAAAACTATCTATATATATAAAAATAAGTTGTCTGTGGATCTGTGGATCAGGTGACGTCACCTGAAAAAACTGGATCAGGTGACGTCAAAACTGAAAAAACTAAAAAAAAGGCAAAAACTACAAAAAAACTAAAAACTAATAAAAAAATAAAAAAGCTAAAAAACTAAAAAACTAAAAAAAGGCAAAAACTACAAAAAAAACTAAAAACTAATAAAAAAGCTAAAAAACTAAAAAAACTAAAAAAAAAGGCAAAAACTACAAAAAAAACTAAAAACTAATAAAAAAAATAAAAAAGCTAAAAAACTAAAAAAAACTAAAAAAAGGTAAAAAACGAAAAAAACTAAAAACTAAAAAAAAACTAAAAAAAGGAAAAAACTGAAAAATAAGCTAAAATAAAGGTAAAAACCAATAAAAAACTAAAAAAAAAACTGAAAAAACTAAAAAAAAGGCAAAAAACTACAAAAAAACTAAAAACTAATAAAAAAAGTAAAAAAGCTAAAAAACTAAAAAAACTAAAAAAAGGTAAAAAACTAAAAAAAATAAAAAATAAAAAAAAAATAAAAAAAAGGAAACAACTGAAAAATAAGCTAACATAAAGGTAAAAACCAATAAAAAACTAAAAAGAAAAAAAGGAAAAAACTAAAAAAAATTTTCATCTAAAAAACTAAAAAAAACTAAAAAAGGTAAAAACTAAAAGAACTAAAAAAGAAAAAAATAAATGACGACACTCAAAGAGAAAGCGACCAGGACAAAAGGAATGTTCGATTAGCAATCAACAAAGCACCGGGACACAGGGAGTATAAATGACGACCAGGACATAAGTAAAAAAAAAATTAACAAAACTAAAAAGAAGGTAAAAACTACAA
>NW_027068416.1:0-4023 GCF_032884065.1 Artemia franciscana
TTCAGCGCCTGGGAGGGAGGGGGGGGGGTGCTACCTCACACTTATCCCTCAAACTCGACTCTCTGAAACAAAATGAAACCTTTTCACGGCAATATTTAGATCTAATTTCTTTAAATGAGCAGCTTTGTATTTATTTATGTATGTATATATGCATGTCGTTTTACTAAAAGACAGTTTTTTTTCGTTTTTTTTTTTTAATTGGCACCCAGCTCTGGCCTGAAAGAACGATATTGATTGTTCACAAGTTGCACAAAATTCCTTTAAAGCCTAGATTCTGGAACAAAATTTTTATTAAAATATGAAGTCACATTTTTCATGTTAAACAGTGTCGCAATTAAGTCATACACTGATTTGAAAGGCTACATACATATTACACCATAAATGACTTTCCCAGCTTGTCAAAGATGTTAAATTTTTGTTTTAGTTGAGTTTTTATATAATTCAGTAGTAACCAGGAATGTTCCAATGCCTATGTTTTCTGAAATGTCTAAATTTTACATCGGAATAATCATCATTTTATTCTTGTTTTTCAAGTCATAAGGTGGCAATTCAGCACTTTCCATTAAACTAAGAGAGTCTGACGTGAATTTCATTATTCTTCCTCTCTGTCTTTATCTGACGCTATAATATTACGTTTTTAATTCTCTTGTAATTTTTGACATGTCTAAATTACGCAGCATTACAATTATCGTATTATTACATTCTCCTTTGCAGTTTAAGGTGATGCTATTTCTTATTCCTTGCCTTTTTCTTAAGCTGTTTGAAGTAGTTTGTCATCTTGTGTTATCTTAGCTCTTGTCATAGATGCTAAAAATCAACACTTTTATGCATTATTATCTCAAAATTTTTTAATGATTTTTGCATTAGCTGTTTGGACTCATTCAAATCATATAATTTTGCATGACGTCATAGATACAATTTTTTTTCTCAGATCTTACCCAGTATTTCCATTTTCGCTTTAATGGCGTTGTTATTTAATTCAGTAACAATAAAGAATGTCTCAATTTCTAGGTCATCCGAAATATAACACTTTAGCATAATCATCGAAATTATTCTTTTACTTCAAATCATAGGGTGGTAAATCAACAATTCCATTTAAACTAAAAAAAATCTGACGTGAACACAATTCCACATTTCTGTTTATCTGTACAGACGACAAAATACACGTTCTTTATTCCATTGAAATATCTGAAACTCTAAATTACGGAACATTACAATTATTGTGTTATTATTATTTAGTTTTAACTCAAATTTGTATTTGCAAATTAATGTGATTTTGCTGTTTCTTCTTCCTAGCCTTTTTCTTAGTCCTTCGGGGTCATTTTTCATCTATTGTAATTTTGTACAGGTCACATATACTAAAAATCGATTCATCTTTCCTGTTTGTCATTCCCAGACTCACACATGCTAAACTAAGACATTACGTCATTCCATGTAATTTTACTTTGTCTTCTAACCGCAAGTTTCACTGTGCATCATTTCTGTTTGCAATTAAAAATGATTTTTGCTGTTCTTTGTTTTTTCTTTAGCTGTTCAGAGAAGTTCGTCCTCTTCTGTAATTTTGCATACGTCATAGATACTACAAACGATACGACTGTCCCCGGGAGAAATTTTTTGCTCTTCAAATGTATATAAATGTCACTTCACTTGCACGATTTTTTTCGAAATTAAGACTATAAGCAATTAATCTCAAAACTCGTGACCTCTAGATAATTTTTTTTTCAATCCAGATAATTCCAGAGTTCCAATTAAATAAAAGAAAAATGAAGGACTAGGAAACGCAAATTTTAAATTTATTAAAATGCTATTTTGTTCGAACAAGAACAACTTTTTTTTAAATAACCTGAACGATCAGACCTGACAAGGTCAAAAGGAAGACCTGAAAAACATAATTTTACAATGGCTGAAAATAAACAACACAGACCATATAATTTTACAAGTCGAGTCTGAACTGCTAAGGCAGAGGACAGTAATAACATGTCAGAAGTAATGATAAACGAAAATGAAATTTAAAGAAATATGCGGTTGGAATACTTACGACAACAACAATCATAACAAGTCAAAAACGAAAGATATGCAGAAGATATTAGAAGATATGCAAGTGTCAGAATTTTAACGAGTAAAAACGAAAGAGAAGAACAAAGAAATATGCGGTCAGAAGATAATTGATATCGAAAATTGCAGCGAGTCAAAACCAAAGTGGAGAACAAGCAACCTTGACCTGGGTAATGGGAATCTTCTCAAAAATGACTCCAAAAAATCGGAGTAAATTTTGATATGAAATTCAGTAGTAATTTAATTCAGAAATTACCTGGAGACTAATTAGAAATCGAAGTTTTGATGTGATAAGGGAATGCGTTATTTTAGCTCCGCTCAACAAAGAAATTAGTAAAATTAATGCAAAGATTGTTCCTGGGATCGCTTCCCAGGATACTACAAATCTTATACAAGTTAGGATTCTCTGGCGGATAAACAGGAAGGAGGAATTAAATTCACTCCAGAATTTCCCACTTCAAGTGGCTTCACCACCGGGCCCCGGTACTCTGCACGTAGTGGGCGTCTATACATAGATTCTCATAGTCAGTTGTCTTCTAAACGCAGACAATTGAAGCCTTTTCTTGATGTCATGACCTCATCATCGCTATCATTTCCAATTGATACGTTTGGATTCTTGGATTCGTTTGGATTTATTTATTTTTGATACGTTTGGATTCTCGCTGTAGATGATCCTCAAACCCTGTTTCTCTTTCTTCTTAATTTTGAATTTTCATTACTTCAGACAATTTGCCAATGCCCTTTGCTATAGCTGCCTTTATTGGCCTAGTCTGAAATGATGGTCCAGGTTGTAGATTTTTTTAATTGTTAATGTGGTTGGATATAAAGTTCTTTTTCTTCCAACGAGTTATCGTTTATGACGCTTGTAACCTTTGGTTTGTTGGGTCTTATCTCTTTTGACGGTCAGGGTTGTTGATATTTACCTATTGTGAATTTAATCTGTTTGGTTCGTTTTACCTCGGCTTGTCTTTAGTCATGATGAAGTACATGTCGCTGAAGCTTTTTTTTAAACAAAGGTAAGGTAGGCATTGATGACCTTATCCCAAAATCCCAAATCCAATCATCATCACTATCATTTTAAATTTTGACGCGTTTTGATTTTCGCTGTACAGGTTATTGATTTTCACCCATGACTTCTAACCGTGTGTCTCTTTACTCTTCATTTTAATTTTTCACTCGTTCAGAATTTTTGTGTCACTTGTGTTCTAACCGCGTGTGTCTTTCATTTTAATTTCCATTTTTGAGACGCTCCAATTCTCGTTTTCCCATATCTTCTAGCCACCCGTGTCTCTGCTCTTCATTTTCATTTTTGACTTACTCTGATTCTTTGTGTCGCTTGTCTTCTAACCGCGTGTGTCTTTGCTCTTCATTTTTATTTTCATAAAATGTTATAAATTGTCAATTTACAATTTAAATGTTATAAATTGCTCTTCATTCTATGTTCCGCGTAGTGAATTTATCTAACGAAACAACAAACTAATTTAAACTAATTTTCAGATATCTTTCATGTTTTTACTAAAACATTAAAATCATTGCTCAGGTACCATGAATATTTTTGCAGCTTACATAATAACCTTAGCGATTCTAAACTGAGCTTAAACAATTTTCATTTTTTTTTATGCTTTAAAGAGATATTGCGTATACGTATACGTCCAGGTTCTAACAACGATATCTAATAAGCGTCAAACATCTTTTTTTCTTTTTAAGTATTTGAATTGTTGTAATCCCTTATCAAAATATATGCAAATATTTTTGCAATTACGAGTTTTTTGCTTTTCAAGTAATTTAATGTAAACTTTTCTATGCATGAAAATCTTGACTTTTTCCATACAAGTGTATAAAATTGTGACAACGTCATTGCAAAACCGATGTATATAAAAATAATACATAAATATATATATGAATATATATATATATATATATATATATATATCTATATATATAAAAATAAGTTGTCTGTCTGTGGAT
>NW_027068417.1:0-4019 GCF_032884065.1 Artemia franciscana
TTTTAGAAAAGACTTTTTCACTATTCAATAAATAAATTCAAATCTATTTGAATCTAGAATCAAACTTTCTGTTTGATTCTAATAGAATCAATAGAATAGCACTAGTTCGTATGTGACGTCTTGCATATGGTTCTAGAATCTAATCTATTGATTCTAGACCAGCTAGAATCAATAGTAGATAGAACAGTGAAAGTTTGGTTCTAGCTAGTCTATCTACTATTTCTATGAGTCATATGCAAGACGTCATTTTAGAAAAGACTTTTTCACTATTCAATAAATAGATTCAAATCTATTTGAATCTAGAATCAAAATTTCTGTTTGATTCTAATAGAATCAATAGAATAGCACTAGTTCGTATGTGACGTCTTGCATATGGTTCTAGAATTCTAATCTATTGATTCTAGCTAGTCTATCTACTATTTCTACGAGTCATATGCAAGACGTCATTTTAGAAAAGACTTTTTACTATTCAATAAATAGATTCAAAATCTATTTGAATCTAGAATCAAACTTTCTGTTTGATTCTAATAGAATCAATAGAATAGCACTAGTTCGTATGTGACGTCTTGCATATGGTTCTAGAATTCTAATCTATTGATTCTAGACCAGCTAGGAATCAATAGTAGATAGAACAGTGAAAGTTGATTCTAGCTAGTCTATCTACTATTTCTATGAGTCATATGCGAGACGTCATTTTAGAAAAGACTTTTTCACTATTCAATAATAGATTCAAATCTATTTGAATCTAGAATCAAACTTTCTGTTTGATTCTAATAGAATCAATAGAATAGCGCTAGTTCGTATGTGACGTCTTGCATATGGTTCTAGAATTCTAATCTATTGATTCTAGCTAGTCTATCTACTATTTCTATGAGTCATATGCAAGACGTCATTTTAGAAAAGACTTTTCACTATTCAATAAATAGATTCAAATCTATTTGAATCTAGAATCAAACTTCTGTTTGATTCTAATAGAATCAATAGAATAGCACTAGTTCGTATGTGACGTCTTGTATATGGTTCCAGAATTCTAATCTATTGATTCTAGCTAGTCTATCTACTATTTCTATGAGTCATATGCAAGACGTCATTTTAGAAAAGACTTTTTCACTATTCAATAAATAGATTCAAATCTATTTGAATCTAGAATCAAACTTTCTGTTTGATTCTAATAGAATCAATAGAATAGCACTAGTTCGTATGTGACGTCTTGCATATGGTTCTAGAATTCTAATCTATTGATTCTATACCAGCTAGAATCAATAGTAGATAGAACAGTGAAAGTTTGATTCTAGCTGGTCTATCTACTATTTCTATGAGTCATATGCAAGACGTCATTTTATGATGACGTCTGCATATGACTGTCTACTATTTCTATGAGTCATATGCAAGACGTCATTTTAGAAATGACTTTTTCACTATTCAATAAATAGATTCAAATCAATTTGAATCTAGAATCAAACTTTCTGTTTGATTCTAATAGAATCAATAGAATAGCACTAGTTCGTATGTGACGTCTTGCATATGGTTCTAGAATTCTAATCTATTGATTCTAGCTAGTCTATCTACTATTTCTATGAGTCATATGCAAGACGTCATTTTAGAAAAGACTTTTTCACTATTCAATAAATAGATTCAAATCTATTGAATCTAGAATCAAACTTTCAGTTTGATTCTAATAGAATCAATAGAATAGCACTAGTTCGTATGTGACGTCTTGCATATGGTTCTAGAATTCTAATCTATTGATTCTAGCTAGTCTATCTACTATTTCTATGAGTCATATGCAAGACGTCATTTTAGAAAAGACTTTTTCACTATTCAATAAATAGATTCAAATCTATTTGAATCTAGAATCAAACTTTCTGTTTGATTCTAATAGAATCAATAGAATAGCACTAGTTCGTATGTGACGTATTGCATATGGTTCTAGAATTCTAATCTATTGATTCTAGCTAGTCTATCTACTGTTTCTATGAGTCATATGCAAGACGTCATTTTAGAAAAGACTTTTTCACTATTCAATAAATAGATTCAAATCTATTTGAATCTAGAATCAAACTTTCTGTTTGATTCTAATAGAATCAATAGAATAGCACTAGTTCGTATGTGACGTCTTGCATATGGTTCTAGAATTCTAATCTATTGATTCTTGACCAGCTAGAATCAATAGTAGATAGAACAGTGAAAGTTTGATTCTAGCTAGTCTATCTACTATTTCTATGAGTCATATGCAAGACGTCATTTTAGAAAATACTTTTTCACTATTCAATAAATAGATTCAAATCTATTTGAATCTAGAATCAAACTTTCCTGTTTGATTCTAATAGAATCAATAGAATAGCACTAGTTCGTATGTGACGTCTTGCATATGGTTCTAGAATTCTAATCTATTGATTCTAGCTAGTCTATCTACTATTTCTATAAGTCATATGCAAGACGTCATTTTAGAAAAGACTTTTTCACTATTCAATAAATAGATTCAAATCTATTTGAATCTAGAATCAAACTTTCTGTTTGATTCTAATAGAATCAATAGAATAGCACTAGTTCGTATGTGACGTCTTGCATATGGATCTAGAATTCTAATCTATTGATTCTAGACCAGCTAGAATCAATAGTAGATAGAACAGTGAAAGTTTGATTCTAGCTAGTCTATCTACTATTTCTATGAGTCATATGCAAGACGTCATTTTAGAAAAGACTTTTTCACTATTCAATAAACGACTCATAGAAATAGTAGATAGACTAGCTAGAATCAAACTTTCACTGTTCTATCTACTATTGATTCTAGCTGGTCTATAATCAATAGATTAGAATTCTAGAACCATATGCAAGACGTCACATACGTACTAGTGCTATTCTATTGATTCTATTAGAATCAAACAGAAAGTTTGATTCTAGATTCAAATAGATTTGAATCTATTTATTGAATAGTGAAAACGTCTTTTCTAAAATGACGTCTTGCATATGACTCATAGAAATAGTAGATAGACTAGCTAGAATCAAACTTTCACTGTTCTATCTACTATTGATTCTAGCTGGTCTAGAGTCAATAGATTAGAATTCTAGAACCATATTCAAGACGTCACATACGAACTAGTGCTATTCTATTGATTCTATTAGAATCAAACAGAAAGTTTGATTCTAGATTCAATAGATTTGAATCTATTTATTGAATAGTGAAAAAGTCTTTTCTAAAATGACGTCTTGCATATGACTCATAGAAATAGTAGATAGACTCTAGCTTAGAATCAATAGAATAGAATTCTAGAACCATATGCAAGACGTCACATACGAACTAGTGCTATTCTATTGATTCTATTAGAATCAAACAGAAAGTTTGATTCTAGATTCAAATAGATTTGAATCTATTTATTGAATAGTGAAAAAGTCTTTTCTAAATGACGTCTTGCATATGACTCATAGAAATAGTAGATAGACTAGCTAGAATCAAACTTTCACTGTTCTATCAAACTATTGATTCTAGCTGGTCTAGAATCAATAGATTAGAATTCTAGAACCATATGCAAGACGTCACATACGAACTAGTGCTATTCTATTGATTCTATTAGAATCAAACAGAAAGTTTGATTCTAGATTCAAATAGATTTGAATCTATTTATAGAATAGTGAAAAAGTCTTTTCTAAAATGACGTCTTGCATATGACTTATAGAAATAGTAAATAGACTAGCTAGAATCAATAGATTAGAATTCTAGAACCATATGCAAGACGTCACATACGAATTAGTGCTATTCTATGATTCTATAGAATCAAACAGAGAGTTTGATTCTAGATTCAAATAGATTTGAATCTATTTATTGAATAGTGAAAAAGTCTTTTCTAAAATGACATCTTGCATATGACTCATAGAAATAGTAGATAGACTAGCTAGAATCAAACTTTCACTGTTCTATCTACTATTGATTCTAGCTGGTCTAGAATCAATAGATTAGAATTCTAGAACCATATGCAAGACGTCACATACGAACTAGTGCTATTCTATTGATTCTATTA
>NW_027068418.1:0-4015 GCF_032884065.1 Artemia franciscana
AATTACTTGATTAGATTGGTACAAAGTTTTCTACTAATCTTGCGGACTTCCAATCTTCAAAATCTCATAACTCATGCTGATATACCCATACAACCCAAACCCTTGTTGTTCTACAATGGAGAAATGTTGGATGGCGACAGATCCTGACCCAAGATGTAGAAGCAACAGCACGGCCACTAGTGAGAGACAGGAGACAAAAGGCTAATTGAAATTGTAATGTTCACTTTGTGTTTTCTGTTGTTAAAGGTTGGCCAGCATAGCGCAAGGGTTGTAATTTATCGTAGGGGAAGTATTGGGTCCCGTGCCCCTTTTTATCGGATAAACGTCTGTTTTCTCTTATACCTACAAAATAATTTTATCTACAAGTTAAACTATTCCTGTCAAGGCGATAATTTCGAAAGAGGAATTAAATTTGGAAGAACCGGCGTTCCATTTTCATCTTGCTGACCCAGGCCATTAAAATATAATTTAAGCGTAAATAAAGTTTGATTTTGGCTTCTCATACATTTAATTGGCCTGCATCTACCCTGCTCAGAGGCAACCTTGCATTTTATGTATACATATTTTATCAGTTGGTTCGACTGTATAAGATTATTCCCACAAAACCTTGTTAGGTTAAAAAGAGATACATTTATTGAGAGATAAAGAAAAAAGTGGCAGCTCTATGAAGCTTGGCACTGCAGAAGTGTTCAGATAAATTCAAGGAAAAACGAATTTAATCTCCCTTAAGAGCTTGAGGTTTGGGGAAGCATTTTCATTGTATCTGAGCCCATTAATTCCGGAAAATCGTGGCAACTTTATAGAATTTCTTCTTTTTCCAAACTAGACTTTGATGGTTGTTAAGGGCACATCGGAATTTAAATCCAAAATTAATTTCAGTGATAGACAGGTAAACTGAAACAAACCCAGCATCAAGACTGACATCGAATGAAAAACTTCCACAAAACCAAGAAAATTCTCTAAGAAAACTGTTTTAGCCTGTGTATCACGGATGGGTCTTTTTGTAAAACCAGCGTCCCAGTGTTATCCACACAGTAAGTTTTAGCCAGAGGTAGAGTTGCAACTGATAAAATTGGTCAAGGCAAAGTTGAGTCTATTACGCATTTTACCATGATTTTCTGGACCCCGTAAAAATTGGTGTTTTACCCATTTTACGTAATTTACCTATTTTACAAAATTTACGTGTTTTACCTATTTTACCAGTATCTTATATAATTTACTAATGTATTTTACGATGTCTTGCAATTTTCACTGCATACATGCGCGAAGAGGCTGGCAGTACAAGGTTAGGATATGATTTTGTTTTGTGTATAGCCGTATTACCCGGTTAAGAAGGCCGTTTCTCTGATTTCAGTCTCTTGTTATCAGAACAATAAAGCGTATTAAAGTACACATAATTATGATTTTTAATTGGTTAAATATTATCTGAAATAAAAACATATTCGTTCTGTAAGTTGTTAAAGAGAGAAGGGGCTACAAGCAGGATTGACACATGAGAAACAAGAAAAAAACAGATTATATGGCCGGGAAAAACAAGAGTAATGTGAGACGGTGGAAAGAAAAGAAGCGACAATGACAGAAGCAGCTATTCCGTCCAGTACTTCCGCACAACCATCTTCAGAGCAAAACAAAGAAGAAAAAACAACCTTTTGAAGTAACTCTTAAAAGAGCAGAAGAAAGACTGAATCAAACAAACCAAGCCGTAATAAATGAAAGACTGATCACCAATTAGATTCGGCAAGACTTAGCTTTCTACTGACCTAATTTTCACTAAAGTGTGTTCAGTTGACCCTAATTTAAACTGAAGAAAAAATAATATTTGAATCCTCCAATTTTAAATTATTGTAAATTGGGTCAACAGGAATATCTTCAGTATCTCTACTAAAACCAAAGCTCTATTTATGTATTTTTTAAAATTGGAATTGCCCTCCTCAAAGAATGAGGGAAGCCATTTACTGTAGATATTAGATTTACCTTATCAATATGAGCAAATTTTCTAGATTTTCAACGATGTGGTAGGCCTATTAAGAATATATATACTAGTTTTTATTTTAAATTTCCTATCCCACAGTAATCTTGTGTTCAAGCCGTTGTTCCACAGAGCCCGGCGTTTACCCTCCCCCCAAAAAATATTACCTGTGGGGAATTCAGCCCTCCCCCCCCCCATTTCCCCCTGGATAATTCCAGATCTTTACAGGAAGAGAAACTGAAATTTCTACTCTCCTGTTTAAGTCAGAGCCAATTGTATAGCATGGCCTATAGTAAAGACCCATAAGAGTTGGAAGTATTAATATTTGTTCATTTATTTTTTCCCAGAGGCACTTCATGTGGAAAGGGTGGTTAGATAAACTGTGGAAGGGCTCAGTCACTTGAAAATGTAAAGTTCTCGTGCTCTTTTCTAAGATTTGGCCAGCTTTTCAACTAATCACTTCCAAAAAAGTTGTTACTGGCTACAGTGTCTTTAAGAAATTCTTATTCTTGTTTAATGGTCCTTGTATTTCAGCAGTTGTTTTGAATGAATCATCTGATAACTACAGAATTAGTGCTAAGGAGAAGGGAGGAGAGGTTGGAAGTGGAAGTGGACAAATAATCCACAGGGCCGTATCCGGGACTTTTGTTTGGGGGAGGGGCTATGGAACAGGCACAGTCACCAGGGTCAGAATCTGAAGGAGATGAGCTAGATTTGCCAGCAGATCCTGTTGAAGGTCTTAGTGACTGAAAGTGATAGAATGTTCTGCTATTATGATCCATTGCTTAGTTAATCAAAGCTATTAAAGTATTACAAACCACTTTTTCACTTGAATTTGGTGCTTTTATAAATAAATGAAAAATAACATGTATATGATATGAGAAATGTGGCTGAATGCGGTTTTTTTTTAAATATGCAAGGCGGTTAAAGTAACATTTCTTAGGTTTAGATGTAGAAAAAAATAAGTCACTGTGATTTTACTCCCAAATAATGGTATTTTTTTCTTTTTTTTTTAAAAATGGATGTCCGAAATCAGGCACTGTCCAAGTGCCAAGATATTACCCTTGGGGCAAGGTTACCAAAGGGATAAACAAGACTGTTAATTAAATGATGAAACTCTAGATGAAGGGGCACTACCTTTTTTAGGCTCAGGAAGATCAGAATCATCAAATATTCCATTAAAGCTTAAGCGATGCTTAAAAGAAATGTTCAACTGGTCTTGTAGCTACAGAGCAACTCTAAAACACCAATTTTATTCTATACTAACTGGGTCCCGCCGGCTTTACCGCCGGGACCAAGCATGGCATGCGGCAGGCTTCTATATATTGGATTCTTATTGTTCCTTGTGTTATAACCGCAGAGAGGCGGCTTCGCCACCTGTGGCATTTTTTACTGCATATCATGCAGTAAAAATTAAGAAAATCTATATATATAAAAATAAGTTGTCTGTGTCTGTGTGGGTCTGTCTGTCGGGTGACGTCATGTTTGTGTGTCGACTGACGTCATGTTTTCAACTGACGAAATTACAGACCGGGACATCGGGACACAAATGACGACCGGGACACCGGCACATAGGGAATATAAATGACGACACTCAAAGAGAAAGCGACCGGGACAAAAGGAATGTTCGATTAGCAATCACCATCAACAAAGCATCGACACAAATGACGACCGGGACACAGGGAGTATAAATGACGACCAGGACATAAGTAAAAAAAAAACTAAAAAAACTAAAAAAAAGGTAAAAACTACAAAAAAACTAAAAAGGAAAAAAAAACTAAAAACTAATAAAAAAACTAAAAAAGCTAAAAAACTAAAAAAAAACTAAAAAGAAAAAAAATGAAAAATAAAGGAGAAAAACAAAACTAAAAAACGAATGTATATACAGACCGGGACACCGGGATACAAATGACGACCGGGACACAGGGAATATAAATGACGACCGGACACAGGGACACAACTACAACGGGGACGCCGGGGGCACAGGGGGATATAAATGACGACCGGGACACCGGGACACAAGGAATATAAATGACGCCCGGGACA
>NW_027068419.1:0-4008 GCF_032884065.1 Artemia franciscana
AAGTAAACGAAAGTAAGGAGCAGCATTAAAACTTAAAACGAACAGAAATTACTCCGTATATGAAAGAGGCTTTTCCCCCTCAACGCCCCGCTCTTTACGCTAAAGTTTGACTCTTCTCTTAACTCTATTTTAAAACAGTAAGAAACTTCAGCGTAAAGAGCGGGGCGTTGAGGAGGAAAAGTTCCTTTCATATACGGAGTAATTTCTGTTCGTTTTAAGTTTTGTTGTTGCTCCTTACTTTCATTTAAAAAAACTTGTTTTTTTATTTAATTTCTGGACGTTTTTGAATTAATGCATGTTTTGATCTTGGCTCTCCGCACATAAATAATTAAAACAAAATGTACATATTAATTATTTGCAATTAATCGGAAGATTCTGAGAAAAAGGAGCGAGGGAGGAGGCCTAGTTGCCCTCCAAGTTTTTGATTGCTTAAAAAAGCAACTAGAACTTTTATTTTTTTACAAACGTCTTCATTGGTAAAAAATATACGTAACTTACGAATTAACTTACGTAACGAACTTCTATATTAGTATGTTTTTATTGCGTATATTAGGGGGTTAAACCCTCGTCGATACCTCGCTCTTTACACTAAAGCTTAGATTTTGTCCCAATTCCTTAAGAATGACCTCTGAATCACAAAGGCCGTAGAATAAATAGTTGAAATCACTAAAAATACTTGAAGCGTAAATAGTGAGGTATAACGAAAAGGTAAACCCCTCATATGCGTAATAATTTTTGTTCGTTTTAAGTTTTAATGCTGCTCCTTACTTACAGTAGAAAAAAAATTTTCATATTTATTTTTTCGTTGTTTTTTCAAATAATGCTAGAAAATCCTGCGTCACCTTCATTGAAATTATCTTCCCCCATGAGAAGTTTCTCCATGGAAATATCCTCCCAAGTAACCCCCCCCCCCTCAACTCTCCCCCTAAACCCAAAAAAATCTCCCTGAAAACGTCTGTACACTTCCCAGTAACCATTACTATATGTAAACACAGGTCAAAGTTTGTAACTTGCAGCCCCTTCCACGGTGACTGCGGGGGAGTGAGTCGTCCCTAAAGACATAGTCATTAGGTTTTTCGACTATGGTAAATAAAATGGCTATCTCAGAATTTTGATCCGGAGACTTATGGGAAAAATGAGCGTGGGAGGGGGCCTAGGTGCCCTCCAATTTTTTTGTTCGCTTAAAAAGGGCACTAGAACTTTTAATTTCCGTTGGAATGAGCCTTTTTGCGACAGTCTATGACCATTCAGTCGATAAGATCACCCCTGGAAAAAAACAACAAAAAAACAAACAAATAAACATGCATCCGTGATGTCTTCTGGCCAAAAAAAATGCGAAATTCCACATATTTGTAGATAGGAGCTTGAAACTTCTACAATAAGGTAACGGGAACAATAAGGTTCTACGTTAAGATTCTATGACTTTTAGGGGGTGTTTTCCCCTATTTTCTAAAATGAGGCAAATTTTCACAGGCTCGTAACTTTCGATGAGTATAACTGGTCTTGATCAAACTTATATATTTAAAATCAGCAATAAAATGCGATTCTTTTGATGTAACTATTGGTATCAAAATTCCATTTTATAGAGTTTTGGTTGCTATTGAGCCGGGTCGCTTCTTACTACAGTTCGTTACCACGAACTGTTTGATTGGTTATATTTTCCAGCAGATGACTTTTTATTTTCTCCAGCTGGGCTTCAGTTGTAGCTAATTGTTCGTAAATCGGGGCGATACTTGAAGACACCGAGTTAGACCATAATTTATCTCTTGCTTTCAGGGCTTAAAAGGTCTTAGAAAAAGTTTCGTAAATTTCTGTGGTATTAACAAGTTTTTGTGGCACTTTGTATTTTCGAAGTGACATATAGTGATCATAAATTCTGTCGGTCTGTCTGTCTGTCTTTCCCTGTTTTACTAGTTTAGGCACTTCCAGATAAGCTAGGACGATGAGATTTGGCAGGCGTATCAGGAACCAGACTAGATTAAATTAGAAATAGTCGTATCCCCAATTCGATCATCTGGGGGGAGTGGGGAGAAGATTAATTCGAAAAAAAAGACCGGGATGAAACTTGGTGGTAAAAATGAGCACAAATCCTAGATACGTGATTGACATATTCGGAACGGGTCCGCTCTCTTTGGAGAAGTTGGGGGGAGGGTTAATTCTGAAAAATGAGAAAAATCAGTACCAGACAAGATTAAATTAGAAATAGTCATTTATCCGATTCGACCGTCTGTGGGGGGGGGGAGTGGAGTGACGGTTAATTCGAAAAAATGAGGTGTTTTTAAGTTACGAAGGAGTGATCGAATTTTAATGAAATCTCATATTTAGAAGGATCTTGCAACTCAGATCTTTCATTTTAGATCTGGCTGAATCCAGTTTCATTGGGGAGAGATGTGGGGGGGGGGGGGTATCAGAAATTTTGGAAAACGCTCAGAGTGGAGAGTTCAGAATGAAATTTGGTGGCAAGAATAAGCACACATCCAAGATACGTGACTGACATAACTGGACCGGATCCGCACTCTTTGGGAGAGTTGGGGGGATTAATTCGGAAAAATTAAAAATGAGGTATTTGTAATTTATGGACGGGTAATTAGATCTTATAAAACTTGATATTTAGAAGGATCTTGTGCTTCAGAACTCTTATTACAAATCCCAACTAGATCCAGTGAGAGTAGGCGGAGGTGGATGGGGAAACCGAAAATCTTGGAAAATGATTAGAGTCAAGAGATCGGGATGAAACTTGGTGGGTAGAATAAGCAAATATCGCAGATAAGCAATCGCTCTCTTTGGGGGAGTTGGGGGGGAGGGTTAACTCTGAAAAATTAGAAAAAATGAGCTATTTTTAACTTAGGAAAGAGTCATCAGATATCAATGAAATTTGATGTTTGGAAGGATATCGTGTCTCATAGCTCTTATTTTAAATTCCGACCGGATCTGGTGACATTGGGGGGAGTTGGAGGGGGAAACCAGAAATCATAGAAAACGCTTAGAGTGGGGGGATCGGAATGAAACTTGGTGGTAAAAATAATCTTAAGTCCTAGATATGAGATTGACGTAACTGGAACGGATCTGCTCTCTTCAGGGGAGTTGGGAGGAGGAGGGATAATTCTGAAAAATTAAAAAAATAAGGTGTTTTCAACTTACGAAAGAGAGATTGGATCTTATTGAAATTTGATATTTGGAAGGATATCATGTCTCGGAGTTTGGAGGAGACCTAAAATCTTGGAAAACGCTTCGAGTATAGGGGTCGGGATGAAACTTGGTGGTAAAAATAAGTACAAGTCCTAGAAACGGGATTGACATAGCCGGAACAGATCTGCTCTCTTTGGGGGAGTTGGGGGGGGGCTGATTCTAAAAAATTAGACAAAATTAAGTATTTTAACTTATGAAAGAGTGATCGTACCTTAATGAAATTTCATATTTAGAAGGATCTCGAAACCCAGATCTCTCATTTTAAATCCCTACCAGATCCAGTGTCATTGGGGGGGGGGGGGGCAGGAAATATTGGAAAACGCTTAAAGCGGAGAGATCAGGATGAAACTTGGTGGAAAGAATATGCACAAGTCCAAGATAGGTGACTGACATAACCAGTTTGGATCCGCTCTCTTTGGTGGAGTTGGGGGGGGGGGGAGGGGGGTAATTCGGTAAAATTAGAAAAAATGAGGTATTTGTAACTTGCGAACGGGTGTTCAGATCTTAATGAAATTTGATATCTAGAAGGATCTTGTGCTTTAAAACTCTCATTTTAAATCCCGACCAGATCCGATGACACTGAAGGGAGCTGGAGAGGGAAACTGGAATTCTTGGAAAACGTAAAAATCGAGGTATCTTACGAATGGGTGATCGGATCTTAATGAAACTTAATATGCAGAAGAATCTTATGTCTCAGATAATCCTTTTTCAATTAGAATTGGATCCAAGGACATAGAGGGCTGGAGGGAAAAACAGAAACCTTGGAAACCGGAAATCTTGGAAACCGCTTAGAGTGGAGAGATCGAGATGAAACTTGAT
>NW_027068420.1:0-3993 GCF_032884065.1 Artemia franciscana
GAAGTTATTTGATTAATATTAATTTTTGAGCTGTATTTTAAATAACCCAAGCAAATGCTTCTATATAAACGCGTACACGGCAAATTGTTTTTGAATTATTTTTCGAAAGGTTCTAAAGTAAAAAAATTCGTGAATTAGGGTGAATTATATATTATTTGTGTCCACCGGCTCCTTAATAACTTCAGGTTTCCAAATAAAAAGTAAAAGAATAAGTCCTTGAAGTAAAAGTGTTAAATAGTATTATGTGTAATTAACAAATAATAAATAATGGCAGCCAGTCGTGCTAGGTCACAAATAAAATTCTAGGTCACTACTTGTAAAAATATCAAAAATAGATTTTTGAACAAAAACACTGCACAAAGCTACATTTAGAAATCCCCTTCCCACCAATGGATCCCGGTAACTAGGATGCAGACATTTTCCACTGGAAATATGCGAGCACATCAAGCTCGGGGGATATCTGATAATTCTTTCGTTGAAAATTAGGATTAAAATTATTAACTTACGGAATACACTACACACGGAATACAGTAAAATCCGGCAGGACTACAGTGAAGCAAGCTTTTTTTTGTCTTTGGGGTAACAGGGAGAAACAGAAATCGCTCCCCTACGATGTAGCGGAATTTCTGCATGAGCAGCAACTCCTTGTTTTAGCTTTGATTTTTTGACTATTTGCTTCTCTTGTATTTTTATCTGTTTTAAGGAAATATGTTGTAACATTATGGAATCAGAGGCGCCATTTGGGCCAAATCTTGGGGTGGCATGGGGTATTTGACAGAACTTGAGACTTTTATTATGAATCTAACCTACTTTCAAAGTTTACAATGATTAATAGCAAATAGCGTAATTACCCCAAGGGTCGTCAGGTAATTACGCTCTTTGGCTAGTAGGCGTACAGTTAGTTCAAATCATTTGAGTAGAATGGATTATGTTGATCGTAATGGATAATAATGGCCGGAAACAGGCCTTTGTGGTGGAAGCTTGGGCCCCCTGTAAAATCTGGGGTGGGCATTTGCCCCTCTGACCCCCCCCCCCCCCCAAATGGCGCCTCTGTATGGAATAAAAATACCTTGCCTACATAATTAAGAGTGCTTAATATTTAATCTAAATTTTAATTTTTTTAAAATATGATTAAAAACATAGTAAACATAGTTAAAAACATAGTCAGTGGGATCTGTTGGAGGGAGGGGGGTGATTTAGAAAAGTAGCTTTTGCTTGTGTTTTTGTTAAAATTTCATTTTTTGCTATTTTTTTTGACAAAGTGACCTAGTGTTTTATTTGTTTACCACGACTCTTTGACCCTATTTCTTTTCGGTTAATTTCACATTATGCTATTTGGTACTTTTGTTTCAATGATTTATTCTTTTACTTTTTGCTCGGAAACTTGAAGCCATTAATGAGTTGATGGATACAAATTATATACAAGTAACCCCAATTTAAGAAGAAGCAAGTATTTTTGTCATAAAGACCTTTTGAAAAAAAATAATTCCGAAACAATGTGCCATGTATGTGTATAAATAGCGTCATATGCTTAGGCTGTTTAAAATACAGCTCTAAAAAATCAATATTATTCAAATGACTTCATCCATTTACGTTATCTAGGTACTAATTAATTAAATATTCTTTCATACACGAGAGGAAAGGGAGATGGAAATAAAAATAGACCAGAAATTTTCAAGGACAATCATGTGAACAAAAATTCCAAATTAGTAAACATTTTGATATTTTGATCGCAAAAGCTGCTGAAAACTGCTGTGAAAACTTCACTGACTACTCTAAGGATCCGAACTGTTTGCCGCACATTCTGCACTGGTTAGTTTTGACCATTTCATTCAATTATTTTTAGAATGTGCTGAGTGGCGGTCAATATAGGTCAGAAATATATTCTCTTGTTTTATACCATACTAGCTGTTGGTGTGGCGATTCGCACCACACCAACACCTAGTTGATGGGGGCGGTTCGCGACCCCCAAGCCGCCCCGCGCGCGTAAGTCGTTACGCGCCATTGTAGTTGTGTCCCTGTGTCCAACCTGTGAATATAGATAGATATATATTTTTTTAACTACGTAAAACTTGCGAATATACAGCATTCTTCGCTTTCCCATTGTCTGTGCATATAAATGGATTGTCAGGTTTACCGACTCTTGAACATGCAGCATATAATTGTCCATGAGAAAACAATCCGTATTCAGATCTATACCGCATTTTCTAATGATTGCCCTTGAGCTTTGTTGATGGTAATTGCTAATCGAATATTCCCTGTTTCCCCGTAGTCATTTATATATCCACCCTGTGCCCCCCTCGTCGTCCCCGTTGTAGTTGTGTCCCTGTTTCCCGGTCGTCATTTATATTCCCTGTGTGCCGGTGTCCCGGTCTGTAATTTTTCTTTGAGTGTCCTGGTCGTCATTTATATACTTATAATGACGTCACATACAAACCCTATTTTTACGAAAAAACATACAAAAAACAAACATGCATACAATTTATTTTTATATATATATATAGATACTAGCTGTTGGTATGGCGCTTCGTGTCACATCAACACTTAGTTGACTCTACAGCTCTCAACAGGTTGACTCTAGTTCGGCATTGTGGAGTGACATGCATAAGAGGAAAATTTTCAAGTATAGTTGAAAATTTTCAAGTAAACAATTGTCAACCAGCGTGTGTTCCCCGGGGAGACTCTTCAGCAATGTTCGGCATTTTTCGTCATTTATACATCCCCCAGTGCCCTTCCTGCGTCCCCGTAGTAGTTGTTTCCCTGTGTCCCGTTCGTCATTTATATTTCCTGTGTCCCGGTCGTCATTTGTGTCCCGGTGTCTCGATGTGTAATTTCTTTTTGAGTGTCCCGGTCTTCACTTATATTCCCTGTGTACTGGTCGTCATTTGTTTCTCGGTCTATAATTTTTCTTTGAGTGTCCCGGACGTCATTTATATTCCTTGTGTCCCTGTATCCCGGTCGTCATTTATATTCCCTGTGTCCTGGTCGTAATTTGTGTCCCGGTGTCTCGGTCTGTAATTTCTTTTTGAGTGTCCCGGTCTTCACTTATATTCCCTGTGTACTGGTCGTCATTTGTTTCCCGGTCTATAATTTTTCTTTGATTGTCCCGGTCGTCATTTATATTCCTTGTGTCCCGGTCTGTAGCGTCATAAAGTCTTCAATGGCTCTGGTGGTGCAGCCAGTTGAGGAAGTTTAACTTTCCTGAGGCGCAACACATTCCCATTGTTTCAGCATTAAATTTTAAGGCCCGGCAATAGGGACAAATTTAAGACATAGTCCCGATTTGAACACATCTACCCAAACTATAATCATCGACTGGGCTGTACCTGAATGCCAGGCGATAATTTTGACTTTGCTCTTGTGATTCCTAGGTACGCTTTCTTTTGGCATTATCTTTTTGAGCCTCAACCCTGTTGTCACGTTGTTCTTGTGATTCCTCGGCCTGCTTTCTTTTGGTATTATCTCTTTGAGCCGCGAGCCTGTTTTCACGTTGTTCTTTTGATTCCAAGGCACGATTTTTTTTTGGTAATTTCTCTTTGAGACAAAAGCATGTTTTCACGTTGATCTTGTGATTCCTTGGAACGCTTTCTTTTCTTACTTTCTCTTTTAGCCGCAAGCCTTTTGGCATTAACTCTTTAAGCCGTTTCCTCGGCTGTTTCTTCTGCCATTGTAGGATTTATACTAAAATTTCTCTTTGAATTAACTCTTTGAGCAGCTTCCTTGGCTGTTTCTTTTGCCATTGTACGCTTTATAATAAAATTTCTCTTCGAATCGCCCCCTTATATACTTATAATGACGCCATATACAAAGCCTTATATACTTATAATGACGTCACATGCGTACAAACAAACAAACATACAACTTATTTATATATATATAAATTCATGGTTGCTTGCAGGGGGGGGGGGGGGGGGTCATAAAGGATTTATAAGGAAACTAAAGAAAAGAGAGCCGAAAAGGGAAAAACCATGGAAAAATGTGTGTTGTTCCATT
>NW_027068421.1:0-3991 GCF_032884065.1 Artemia franciscana
ATGTTGAAAAAATGAAGATATTAGACTAGTTTATGATTGCAAATGGTAAAGAATGTGATTAAAGGCTCTTTTCCTATGTCAAAAGTTTTAGTTTTCGAGGGTAATAGCTACGTATGTTGAAAAAATGAAGATATTAGACTATTTTATGTTTGCACATGGTAAAGAATGTGATTAAAGGCTCTTTTCCTATTTCAAAAGTTTTAGTTTTCGAGGGTAATAGCTACGTATGTTGAAAAAATGAAGATATTAGACTATTTTATGATTGTAAATGGTAAAGAATGTGATTAAAGGCTCTTTTCCTATGTCAAAAGTTTTTGTTTTCGAGGGTAATAGCTACGTATGTTGAAAAAATGAAGATATTGGACTATTTTATGATTGCAAATGGTAAAGAATGTGATTAAAGGCTCTTTTCCTATTTCAAAAGTTTTAGTTTTCGAGGGTAATAGCTACGTATGTTGGAAAAATGAAGATATTAGACTATTTTATGATTGCACATGGTAAAGAATGTGCTTAAAGGCTCTTTTCCTATGTCAAAAGTTTTAGTTTTCGAGGGTAATAGCTATGTCTGTGGAAAAAATGAAGATTTTAGACTATTTTATGATTGCAAATGTTAAAGAATGTGATTAAAGGCTCTTTTCCTATTTCAAAAGGTTTAGTTGTCGGGGGTAAGAGCTTTGTCTGTGGAAAAAATGAAGATATTAGACAATTTCATGGTTGCACATGGTAAAGAATGTGATTAAAAGCTCTTTCCCTATTTCAAAAGTTTTAGTTTTCGAGGGTAATAGCTAGGTAAGTTGAAAAAATGAAGATATTAGACTATTTTATGATTGCAGATGGTAAAGAATGTGATTAAAGGCTCTTTTCCTATGTCAAAAGTTTTAGTTTTTGAGGGTAATAGCTACGTATGTTGAAAAAATGAAGATATTAGACTATTTTATGATTGCACATGGTAAAGAATGTGAATAAAGGCTCTTTTCCTATTTCAAAAGTTTTACTTTTCGAGGGTAATAGCTACGAATGTTGAAAAAATGAAGATATTAGACTATTTTATGATTGCAAATGGTAAAGAATGTGATTAAAAGCTCTTTTCCTATTTCAAAAGTTTTAGTTTTCGAGGGTAATAGCTAGGTAAGTTGAAAAAATGAAGATATTAGACTATTTTATGATTGCAGATGGTAAAGAATGTGATTAAAGGCTCTTTTCCTATTTCAAAAGTTTTAGTTTTCGAGGGTAATAGCTTTGTCTGTGGTAAAAATGATTGCAAAAGGTAAAGAATGTGATTAAAGGCTCTTTTCCTATTTCAAAAGTTTTAGTTTTCGAGGGTAATAGCTATGTCTGTGGAAAAAATGAAGATATTAGACTATTTTATGATTGCAAATGGTAAAGAATTTGATTGAAGGCTCTTTTCCTGTGTCAAAAGTTTTAGTTTTCGAGGGTAATAGCTACGTATTTTGAAAAAAATGAAGATATTAGACAATTTTATGATTGCAAATGGTAAAGAATGTGATTAAAGGCTCTTTTCCTATGTCAAAAGTTTTAGTTTTCGAGGGTAATAGCTACGTATGTTGAAAAAAAATGAAGATATTAGACTATTTTATGATTGCAAATGGTAAAGAATGTGATTAAAGGCTAATTTCCTATGTCAAAAGTTTTAGTTTTCGAGGGTAATAGCTACGTATGTTGAAAAAATGAAGATATTAGACTATTTTATGTTTGCACATGGTAAAGAATGTGATTAAAGGCTCTTTTCCTATTTCAAAAGTTTTAGTTTTCGAGGGTAATAGCTACGTATGTTGAAAAAATGAAGATATTAGACTATTTTATGATTGTAAATGGTAAAGAATGTGATTAAAGGCTCTTTTCCTATGTCAAAAGTTTTAGTTTTCGAGGGTAATAGCTACGTATGTTGAAAAAATGAAGATATTAGACTATTTCATGATTGCAAATGGTAAAGAATGTGATTAAAGACTCTTTTCCTATTTCAAAAGTTTTAGTTTTCGAGGGTAATAGCTACGTATGTTGGAAAAATGAAGATATTAGACTATTTTATGATTGCACATGGTAAAGAATGTGCTTAAAGGCTCTTTCCTATTTCAAAAGTTTTTGTTTTCGAGGGTAATAGCTTTGTCTGTGGAAAAAATGAAGATATTAGACTATTTTATGATTGCAAATGGTAAAGAATGTGATTAAAGGCTCTTTTCCAATTTCAAAAGTTTTAGTTTTCGGGGGTAAGAGCTTTGTCTGTGGAAAAAATGAAGATATTAGACAATTTTATGATTGCACATGGTAAAGAATGTGATTAAAGGCTCTTTTCCTGTTTCAAAAGTTTTAGTTTTCGAGGGTAATAGCTACGTATGTTGAAAAAATGAAGATATTAGACTATTTTATGATTGCACATGGTAAAGAATTTGATTAAAGGCTCTTTTCCTATTTCAAAAGTTTTACTTTTCGAGGGTAATAGCTACGAATGTTGAAAAAATGAAGATATTAGACTATTTTATGATTGCAAATGGTGATTGCAATGTGATTAAAGGCTCTTTTCCTATGTCAAAAGTTTTAGTTTTCGAGGGTAATAGCTACGAATGTTGAAAAAATGAAGATATTAGACTATTTTATGATTGCACATGGTAAAGAATTTGATTAAAGGCTCTTTTCCTATTTCAAAAGTTTTACTTTTCGAGGGTAATAGCTACGAATGTTGAAAAAATGAAGATATTAGACTATTTTATGATTGCAAATGGTAAAGAATGTGATTAAAGGCTCTTTTCCTATGTCAAAAGTTTTAGTTTTCGAGGGTAATAGCTACGTATGTTGAAAAAATGAAGATATTAGACTATTTTATGATTGCAAATGGTAAAGAATTTGATTAAAGGCTCTTTTCCTATTTCAAAAGTTTTAGTTTTCGAGGGTAATAGCTACGTATGTTGAAAAAATCAGATATTAGACTATTTTATGATTGCAAATGGTAAAGAATGTGATTAAAGGCTCTTTTCCTATTTCAAAAGTTTTAGTTTTCGAGGGTAATAGCTAAGTATGTTGAAAAAATGAAGATATTAGACTATTTTATGATTGCAAATGGTAAAGAATGTGATTAAAGGCTCTTTTCCTATGTCAAAAGTTTTAGTTTTCGAGGGTAATAGCTACGTATGTTGAAAAAATGAAGATATTAGACTATTTTATGATTACACATGGTAAAGAATGTGATTAAAGGCTCTTTTCCTATGTCAAAAGTTTTAGTTTTCGAGGGTAATAGCTACGTATGTTGAAAAAATAAGATATTAGACTATTTTATGATTGCACATGGTAAAGAATGTGATTAAAGGCTCTTTTCCTATTTCAAAAGTTTTATTTTTCGAGGGTAATAGCTACGTATGTTGAAAACATGAAGATATTAGACTCTTTTATAATTGCAAATGGTAAAGAATGTGATTAAAGGCTCTTTTCCTATTTCAAAAGTTTTAGTTTTCAAGGGTAATAGCTACGTATGTTGAAAAAATGAAGATATTAGACTATTTTATGATTGCAAATTGTAAAGAATGTGATTAAAGGCTCTTTTCCTATTTCAAAAGTTTTAGTTTTCGAGGGTAATAGCTAGGTCTGTGGAAAAAATGAAGATATTAGACTATTTTATGATTGCACATGGTAAAGAATGTGATTAAAGGCTCTTTTCATATTTCAAAAGTTTTAGTTTTCGAGGGTAATAGCTACGTATGTTGAAAAAAAGAAGATATTAGACTATTTTATTATTGCACATGGTAAGGAATGTGATTGAAGGGCTCTTTTCCTATGTCAGAAGTATTAGTTTTCGAGGGTAATAGCTACGTATGTTGAAAAAATGAAGATATTAGACTATATTATGATTGCACATGGTAAAGAATGTGATTAAAGGCTCTTTTCCTATTTTAAAAGTTTTAGTTTTCGAGGATAATACCTAAGTATGTTGCAAAAATGAAGATATTAGACAATTTTATGATTGCAAATGGTAAACAAT
>NW_027068422.1:0-3981 GCF_032884065.1 Artemia franciscana
TTTCGAGGGTAATAGCTTTGTCTGTGGAAAAAATGAAGATTTTAGACAATTTTATGATTGTACATCGTAAAGTATGTGATTAAAGGCTCTTTTCCTATTTCAAAAGTTTTAGTTTCCGAGGGTAATAGCTACGTATGTTGAAAAAATGAAGATAATAGACTATTTATGATTGCAAATGGTAAAGAATGTGATTAAAGGCTCTTTTCCTATTTAAAATATTTTAGTTTTTGAGGGTAATAGCTACGTATGTTGAAATAATGAAGATATTAGACTATTTTATGATTGCACATAGTTAAGAATGTGATTAAAGGCTCTTTTCCTATGTCAAAAGTTTTAGTTTTCAAGGGTAATAGCTTTGTCTGTGGAAAAAATGAAGATATTAGACAATTTTATGATTGCATATGGTAAAGAATGTGATTAAAGGTTCTTTTCCTATTTCAAAAGTTTTAGTTTTCGAGGGTAATAGCTACGTATGTTGAAAAAATGAAGATATTAGACTATTTTATGATTGCAAATGGTAAAGAATGTGATTAAAGGCTCTTTTCCTATGTCAAAAGTTTTAGTTTTCGAGGGTAATAGCTACGTATGTTGAAAAAATGAAGATATTAGACTATTTTATGATTGCAAATGGTAAAGAATGTGATTAAAGGCTCTTTTCCTATTTCAAAAGTTTTAGTTTTCGAGGGTAATAGCTACGTATGTTGAAAAAATGAAGATATTAGACTATTTTATTATTGCAAATGGTAAAGAATGTGATTAAAGGCTCTTTTCCTATGTCTAAAGTTTTAGTTTTCGAGGGTAATAGCTACGTATGTTG
The DNA here is from genome assembly GCF_032884065.1 of Artemia franciscana. Classification (NCBI taxonomy): domain Eukaryota; kingdom Metazoa; phylum Arthropoda; class Branchiopoda; order Anostraca; family Artemiidae; genus Artemia; species Artemia franciscana. The sequence continues at coordinate 818 of NW_027068422.1, forward strand.
TAAAATGAAGATATTAGACTATTTTATGATTGCAAATGGTGAAGAATGTGAATAAAGGCTCTTTTCCTATTTCAAAAGTTTAGTTTTCGAGGGTAAAAGCTATGTATGTTGAAAAAATGAAGATATTAGACTATTTTATGATTGCAAATGGTAAAGAATGTGATTAAAGGCTCTTTTCGTATGTCTAAATTTTAGTTTTCGAGGGTAATAGCTACGTATGTTGAAAAAATGAAGATATTAGACTATTTTATGATTGCAAATGGTGAAGAATGCAAATAAAGGCTCTTTTCCTATTTCAAAAGTTTAGTTTTCGAGGGTAATAGCTAAGTATGTTGAAAAAATGAAGATATTAGACTATTTTATGATTGCACTTGGTAAAGAATGTGATTAAAGGCTCTTTTCCTATGTCAAAAGTTGAACGTATGTTGAAGTTTTAGTTTTTGAGGGTAATAGCTTTGTCTGTGGAAAAAATGAAGATATTAAACAATTTTATGATTGCACATGGTAAAGAATGTAATTAAAGGCTCTTTTCCTATTTCAAAAGTTTTAGTTTTCGAGGGTAATAGCTACGTATGTTGAAAAAATGAAGATATTAGACTATTTTATGATTGAAAATGGTAAAGAATGTGATTTAAAGGCTCTTTTCCTATGTCAAAAGTTTTAGTTTTCGAGAGTAATAGCTACGTATGTTGAAAAAATGAAGATATTAGACTATTTTATGATTGCAAATGGTAAAGATTGTGATTAAAGGCTTTTTTCTGATTTCAAAAGTTTTAGTTTTCGAGGGTAATAGCTATGTATGTTGAAAAAATGAAGATATTAGACTATTTTATGATTGCAAATGGTAAAGAATGTGATTAAAGGCTCTTTTCCTATGTCTAAAGTTTTAGTTTTTGAGGGTAATAGCTACGTATGTTGAAAAAAATGAAGATATTAGACTATTTTATGATTGCAAATGGTGAAGAATGTGAATAAAGGCTCTTTTCCTATTTCAAAAGTTTAGTTTTCGAGGGTAATAGCTACGTATGTTGAAAAAATGAAGATATTAGACTATTTTATGATTGCACATGGTAAAGAAGTCATTAAAGGCTCTTTTCCTATGTCAAAAGTTATAGTTTTCGAGGGTAATAGCTTTGTCTGTGGAAAAAATGAAGATATTAGACAATTGTATGATTGCACATGGTAAAGAATGTGATTAAAGGCTCTTTTCCTATTTCAAAAGTTTAGTTTTCGAGGGTAATAGCTACGTATGTTGAAAAAATGAAGATATTAGACTATTTTATGATTGCAAATGGTAAAGAATGTGATTAAAGGCTCTTTTCCTATTTCAAAAGTTTTAGTTTTCGAGGGTAATAGCTTTGTCTGTGGAAAAAATGAAGATATTAGACAATTTTATGATTGCACATGGTAAAGAATGTGATTAAAGGCTCTTTTCCTATTTCAAAAGTTTTAGTTTTCGAGGGTAATAGCTACGTATGATGAAAAAATGAAGAGATTAGACTATTTTATGATTGCAAATGGTAAAGAATGTGATTAAAGGCTCTTTTCCTATTTAAAAAATATTAGTTTTTGAGGGTAAAAGCTACGTATGTTGAAATAATGAAGATATTAGACTATTTTATGATTGCACATGGTTAAGAATGTGATTAAAGGCTCTTTTCCTATGTCAAAAGTTTTAGTTTTCGAGGGTAATAGCTACGTATGTTGAAAAAATGAAGATATTAGACTATTTTATGATTGCAAATGGTAAAGAATGTGATTAAAGGCTCTTTTCCTATGTCAAAAGTTTTAGTTTTCGAGGGTAATAGCTTTGTCTGTGGAAAAAATCAAGATATTAGACAATTTTATGATTGCAAATGGTAAAGAATGTGATTAAAGGCTCTTTTCCTATGTCAAAAGTTTTAGTTTTCGAGGGTAATAGCTTTGTTTGTGGAAACAATGAAGATATTAGACAATTTTATGATTGCACATGGTAAAGAATGTAATTAAAGGCTCTTTTCCTATTTTAAAAGTTTTTAGTTTTCGAGGGTAATAGCTACGTATGTTAAAAAAATGAAGATATTAGACTATTTTATGATTGCAAATGGTAAAGAATGTGATTAAAGGCTCTTTCCTATTTCAAAAGTTTTAGTTTTCGAGGGTAATAGCTTTGTCTGTGGAAAAAATGAAGATATTAGACAATTTTATGATTGCACATGGTAAAGAATGTGATTAAAGGCTCTTTTCCTATTTCAAAAGTTTTAGTTTTCGAGGGTAATAGCTACGTATGTTGAAAAAAATGAAGATATTAGACTATTTTATGATTGCAAATGGTAAAGAATGTGATTAAAGGCTCTTTTCCTATTTAAAAATTTTTAGTTTTTGAGGGTAATAGCTACGTATGTTGAAATAATGAAGATATTAGACTATTTTATGATTGCACATGGTTAAGAATGTGATTAAAGGCTCTTTCCCTATGTCAAAAGTTTTAGTTTTCGAGGGTAATAGCTTTGTCTGTGGAAAAAATGAAGATATTAGACAATGATTGCACATGGTAAAGAATGTAATTATAGGCTCTTTTCCTATTTCAAAAGTTTTAGTTTTCGAGGGTAATAGCTACGTATGTTGAAAAAATGAAGTTATTAGACTATTTTATGATTGAAAATGGTAAAGAATGTGATTAAAGGCCCTTTTCCTATGTCAAAAGTTTTAGTTTTCGAGAGTAATAGCTACGTATGTTGAAAAAATGAAGATATTAGACTATTTTATGATTGCAAATGGTAAAGAATGTGATTAAAGGCTCTTTTCTTATTTCAAAAGTTTAGTTTTCGAGGGTAATAGCTATGTATGTTGAAAAAATTAAGATATTAGACTATTTTATGATTGCAAATGGTAAAGAATGTGATTAAAGGCTCTTTTCCTATTTCAAAAGTTTAGTTTTCGAGGGTAATAGCTTTGTCTGTGTAAAAAATCAAGATATTAGACAATTTTATGATTGCAAATGGTAAAGAATGTGATTAAAGGCTCTTTTCCTGTGTCAAAAGTTTTAGTTTTCGAGGGTAATAGCTACGTATGTTGTAAAAATGAAGATTTTAGACTATTTTATGATTGCAAATGGTAAAAAATATGATTAAAGGCTCTTTTCCTATTTCAAAAAAAGTAGTTTTCGAGGGTAATAGCTACGT
>NW_027068423.1:0-3982 GCF_032884065.1 Artemia franciscana
AGTTTTCGAGGGTAATAGCTTTGTCTGTGGATAAAAATGAAGATATTAGACAATTTTATGATTGCACATGGTAAAGAATGTAATTAAAGGCTCTTTTCCTATTTCAAAAGTTTTAGTTTTCGAGGGTAATAGCTACGTATGTTGAAAAAATGAAGATATTAGACTATTTTATGATTGCAAATGGTAAAGAATGTGATTAAAGGCTCTTTTCCTATTTCATTAGTTTTAGTTTTCGAGGGTAATAGCTACGTATGTTGAAAAAATGAAGATATTAGACTATTTTATGATTGCAAATGGTAAAGAATGTGATTAAAGGCTCTTTTCCTATTTCAAAAGTTTTAGTTTTTGAGGGTAATAGCTATGTCTGTTGAAAAAATGAAGATATTAGACTATTTTATGATTGCAAATGGTAAAGAAAGTGATTAAAGGCTCTTTTCCTATGTCAAAAGTTTTAGTTTTCAAGGGTAATAGCTACGTATGTTGAAAAAATGAAGATATTAGACTATTTTATGATTGCAAATGGTAAAGAATGTGATTAAAGGCTCTTTTTCTGTTTCAAAAGTTTTAGTTTTCGAGGGTAATAGCTACGTATGTTGAAAAAATGAAGATATTAGACTATTTTATGATTGCAAATGGTAAAGAATGTGATTAAAGGCTCTTTTCCTATGTCAAAAGTTTTAGTTTTCGAGGGTAATAGCTACGTATGTTGAAAAAATGAAGATATTAGACTATTTTATGATTGCAAATGGTAAAGAATGTGATTAAAGGCTCTTTTCCTATGTCAAAAGTTTTAGTTTTCGAGGGTAATAGCTACGTATGTTGAAAAAACGAAGATATTAGACTATTTTATGATTGCACATGGTAAAGAATGTGATTAAAGGCTCTTTTCCTATGTTAAAAGTTTTAGTTTTCGAGGGTAATAGCTACGTATGTTGAAAAAATGAAGATATTAGACTATTTTATGATTGCAAATGGTAAAAAATGTGATTATAGGCTCTTTTCCTATTTCAAAAGTTTTAGTTTTCGAGGGTAAAAGCTATATCTGTGGAAAAAATGAAGATATTAGACTATTTTATGATTGCACATGGTAAAGAATATGATTAAAGGCTCTTTTCCTATGTTAAAAGTTTTAGTTTTCAAGGGTAATAGCTACGTATGTTGAAAAAATGAAGATATTAGACAATTTTATGATTGCACATGGTAAAGAATGTGATTAAAGGTTCTTTTCCTATTTCAAAAGTTTTAGTTTTCGAGGATAATAGCTACGTATGTTGAAAAAATGAAGATATTAGACTATTTTATGATTCCACATGGTAAAGAATGTGATTAAAGGCTCTTTTCCTATTTCAAAAGTTTTAGTTTTCGAGGGTAATAGCTACGTATGCTTAAAAAATGAAGATATTAGACTATTTTATGATTTCAAATGGTAAAGAATGTGATTAAAGGATCTTTTCCTATGTCAAAAGTTTTAGTTTTCGAGGTAATAGCTACGTATGTTGAAAAAATGAAGATATTAGACTATTTTATGATTGCAAATGGTAAAGAATGTGATTAAAGGCTCTTTTCTCATGTCAAAAGTTTTAGTTTTCGAGGGTAATAGCTACGTATGTTGAAAAAATGAAGATATTAGACTATTTTATGATTGCAAATGGCAAAGAATGTGATTAAAGGCTCTTTTCCTATTTCAAAAGTTTTAGTTTTCGGGGGTAAGAGCTACGTATGTTGAAAAAATGAAGATATTAGACTATTTTATGATTGCAAATGGTAAAGAATGTGATTAAAGGCTCTTTTCCTATTTCAAAAGTTTTAGTTTTCGAGGGTAATAGCTATGTCTGTGGAAAAAATGAAGATATTAGACTATTTTATGATTGCAAATGGTAAAGAATGTGATTAAAGGCTCTTTTCCCATGTCAAAAGTTTTAGTTTTGAAGGGTAATAGCTACGTATGTTGAAAAAATGAAGATATTAGACTATTTTATGATTGCAAATGGTAAAGAATGTGATTAAAGGCTCTTTTCCTATTTCAAAAGTTTTAGATTTCGAGGGTAATAGCTACGTATGTTGAAAAAATGAAGATATTAGACTATTTTATGATTGCAAATGGTAAAGAATGTGATTAAAGGCTCTTTTCCTATTTCAAAAGTTTTAGTTTTTGAGGGTAATAGCTATGTCTGTTGAAAAAATGTAGATATTAGACTATTTTATGATTGCAAATGGTAAAGAATGTGATTAAAGGCTCTTTTCCTATTTCAAAAGTTTTAGTTTTCGAGGGTAATAGCTGCGTATGTTGAAAAAATGAAGATATTAGACTATTTTATGATTGCAAATGGTAATGAATGTGATTAAAGGCTCTTCCTATTTCAAAAGTTTTAGGTTTCGAGGGTAATAGCTATGTCTGTGGAAAAAATGAAGATATTAGACTATTTTATGATTGCACATGGTAAAGAATGTGATTAAAGGCTCTTTTCCTATTTCAAAAGTTTTAGTTTTCGAGGGTAATAGCTAAGTATGTTGAAAAAATGAAGATATTAGACAATTTTATGATTGCACATGGTAAAGAATGTGATTAAAGGCTCTTTTCCTATTTCAAAAGTTTTAGTTTTCGAGGGTAATAGCTACGTATGTTGATAAAATGAAGATATTAGACTATTTTATGATTGCACATGGTAAAGAATGTGATTAAAGGCTCTTTTCCTATTTCAAAAGTTTTAGTTTTCGAGGGTAATAGCTACGTATGTTGAAAAAATGAAGATATTAGACTATTTTATGATTACAAATGGTAAAGAATGTGATTAAAGGCTCTTTTCCTATGTCAAAAGTTTTAGTTTTCGAGGTAAGAGCTACGAATGTTGAAAAAATGAAGATATTAGACTGTTTTATGATTGCAAATGGTAAAGAATGTGATTAAAGGCTCTTTTCCTATTTCAAAAGTTTTAGTTTTCGGGGGTAAGAGCTACGTATGTTAAAAAAATGAAGATATTAGACTATTTTATGATTGCAAATGGTAAAGAATGTGATTAAAGTCTCTTTTCCTGTGTCAAAAGTTCTAGTTTTCGAGGGTAATAGCTACGTATGTTGAAAAAATGAAGATATGAGACTATTTTATGATTGCAAATGGTAAAGAATGTGATTAAAGTCTCTTTTCCTATTTCAAAAGATTTAGTTTTCGAGGGTAGTAGCTACGTATGTTGAAAAAATGAAGATATTAGACTATTTTATGATTGCAAATGGTAAAGAATGTGATTAAAGGCTCTTTTCCTATGTCAAAAGTTTTAGTTTTCGAGGGTAATAGCTACGTATGTTGAACAAATGAAAATGCTAGACTAGTTTATGATTGCAAATGGTAAAGAATGTGATTAAAGGCTCTTTTCCTATTTCAAAAGTTTTAGTTTTCGAGGGTAATAGCTTTGTCTGTGGATAAAAATGAAGATATTAGACAATTTTATGATTGCACATGGTAAAGAATGTAATTAAAGGCTCTTTTCCTATTTCAAAAGTTTTAGTTTTCGAGGGTAATAGCTACGTATGTTGAAAAAATGAAGATTTTAGACTATTTTATGATTGTAAATGGTAAAGAATGTGATTAAAGGCTCTTTTCCTATTTCATTAGTTTTAGTTTTCGAGGGTAATAGCTACGTATGTGGAAAAAATGAAGATATTAGACTATTTTATGATTGCACATGGTAAAGAATGTGATTAAAGGCTCTTTTCCTATGTTAAAAGTTTTAGTTTTCGAGGGTAATAGCTACGTATGTTGAAAAAATGAAGATATTAGACTATTTTATGATTGCAAATGGTAAAAAATGTGATTATAGGCTCTTTTCCTATTTCAAAAGTTTTAGTTTTGAAGGGTAATAGCTACGTATGTTGAAAAAATGAAGATATTAGACTATTTTATGATTGCAAATGGTAAAGAATGTGATTAAAGGCTCTTTTCCTATTTCAAAAGTTTTAGATTTCGAGGGTAATAGCTACGTATGTT